>NW_025939767.1:0-492 GCF_000764305.2 Hyalella azteca | reverse complement strand
GGTCTCGAACTCGCAACTCACTGCTACAGTTCTGCTGTGCTTAATCGCCCGGCTTCCACGCCGATTCTGACCAGAAACTATCGCACAGAGCTGGGATCGAACCCGCACCTCTCTGCTCCAATCTTGGTACTCTGAAATGTAACCTCTGGGCCACCCTGGGCCAACATAGGGTTAGATCAGGTGATCTCGGTGGCCAGAAGTGTAGAGCCAGATATTTATTTCCTTTGCGTTCTACCCAACGCTCAGGAAGTGACTGATTCAAAAAGTTTTCTGCAAATACCGCCGCCGGAGCCCCTTAATTTCGCATTTTGAAGATTGAAATTGTGAATATTAAATATGTATATATTATACAACATATTGAACAGTTATAAATGGTAAAAAAATTAATCTTTCTCTTTCTATTGGTGTATAAATTATTCATTGTAAATTTATGCTTGAATAAATGCGAATTTATTAAATTAGGTCCATCATTTAGAATAAGCCTGTAGAATG
>NW_025939766.1:0-587 GCF_000764305.2 Hyalella azteca | reverse complement strand
GTATGTGTTGTTGATGCTGGATCGATTAACATCTTAATAATATCACCTAATTAGGAAAACCTAATTAACTTAAGATTATAAGTAAGATATTATATATTATATAGATATATTATATTATAGTAAGATATTAGATGTTGAATGGGGTTTCTTAGTATGGGGGAAATATAAGCCGAAGTCCTGAGATGGAAGGGGAAATATAAGCTGGAGTCCTGAAATGGAAGGGGAAATATAATCCGAAGTCCTGAGATGGAAGGGGAAAAAAGCCATGTCCTGAGATGGAAGGGGAAATATAAGCTGAAGACCTGAGATAGAAGGGGAAATATAAGGCGAAATCCTGAGATGGAAGGGGAAATATAAGCCGAAATCCTGAGATGTAAGGGGAAATATAAGCCGAAGTCCTGAGATGGAAGGGGAAATATAAGCTGAAGACCTGAGATGGAAGGGGAAATATAAGGCCAAATCCTGAGATGGAAGGGGAAATATAAGCCGAAGCCCTGAGATGGAAGGGGATATATAAGCTGAAGACCTGAGATGGAAGGGGAAATATAAGGCGAAATCCTGAGATGGAAGGGGAAATATAAGCCGAA
>NW_025939765.1:268734-308173 GCF_000764305.2 Hyalella azteca | reverse complement strand
TACTGGTGGTTACTACGTGGCAACTGGCAACAGAGGTACAGGTTAGTTACTGGTGGTTACTACGTGGCAACTGGCAACAGAGGTACAGTTCAGTCAATTCATTTCCCAGCATATCAACTGACAATAGGGATACAGTGTAATCATTTGATTTCCCTGCGTGGCAAATGACAACAAGGATATAAATTAGTTTAGTTCAATGTTTCCCTTGCTTGGCATCTATTGTTGGGAATTACAGAGGCACAGGTTAGTTACTGGTGGTTACTACGTGGCAACTGGCAACAGAGGTGCAGGTTAGTTACTGGTGGTTACTACGTGGCAACTGGCAACAGTGGTACAGTTCAGTCAATTCATTTACCAGCATATCAACTGACAATAGGGATACAGTGTAATCATTTGATTTCCCTGCGTGGCAAATGACAACAAGGATATAAATTAGTTTAGTTCAATCTTTCCCTTGCTTGGTATCTATTGTTGGAGAATTACAAATTGAACAGCTGTTACAAGCACATGACTGCACTGAGATCAAATATGGAGACCAGAACAAAGCCCTTGAAGGTTCAAACGTGTCGTTCATCGCGAATCTGAAGATGGAAAGATCAATCTTAAAATTGAAGAAGTATATTATTAAAAATCCACAATGCAGCAATACGCGACAAGTCTAAGCAAAAGCCTTGTTTATAAGCAAACAAAAATTCCTTTTAAGCTCAAATTAAACGAGTACAAGATGTAAGTTGATCACAAAATGAGTAAGATCACAGATGTAAGTTGAACTAATAAACATATGTAAACCAAGTGAAGGTTTAGCCTTCACCTAAATTGTTTTGTTTGTAAAAACTAAAATGAGCGACGGACTAACGAATCAGATTTGACCAATTATTAGAGAACGTATCATTATGCATGGGCCAGCAGCCAGCCCCAGGCAAAATTATTAAATTGTTGCTCTGATAAAAAACTCGCACTAAAACAATGGTCAATAAGGACTATTATAGGAGGAAACATATAATCGAGATTAAATAGACCATTTTTTATTTGGTTTGATTTTTTTAGATGTTGAATATCGCGCTATTATACTGTTTTTCCCCACATGCAAAAATATATTCGAAAATGTCAAAGTTTTATTCGATTCGTTGAAATATTTCTCATATATTATAAACCTAATTTCAGTGGCACGCAAATTATAATAATGCATGCGAAACTAATGCGTTCATGGGTAACTAATGCGCTTGTGGCCTCAATGAAAACTGGCATTAACAAAAAGACGGAAAGTTCTTAAGGTTAATTAACAGATTAGACGAGGTAAGCATTAAAGTTCAATAGTAGTACGATATTAAATGATAGTATAAAAAGCGTATGAAATTAGTGTCCAGAATTTATTCCTTTTATTTCCTGGTCAAACTAAATTGTGGTTTGAAGGTTGACCGCAATTTAAAAATTTTACGAGTTCCAGAAATTGATATGACATTCACAGTGAATTTTAAGCTGCACAATAATTTAAAATTAAACTTCTAGTCCACGTGAAAACCGAGAAAAATCTATGTTGTTATTTTATTATACAGCAACGATCAAAAAAATATAATTGATAAGAGAAAAGGCACGCGTTCGAGACCATTCAACTGAAGAGCGTCAGTTTAATAATTCTATCTGGATGCTTGAGACTCAGCTCATGAATCTGGCTAAACGCTTAAGCATTCGAACAGAGACAGTATAATATTTTATGGGAACGCAAACGATTCGGAAAACGCATAATACAAAAAGGGTTTTTGAATAAGTGAATGTTATAGTATTTCTTAGGAAGTGTACGAGTATTTTCGGTAAACTTTTTTCTGCAGAGTTCAAGTACATGTCACCGGAACGTAAAAAACGCTTTCGGATACGTGGAACGTTATTTCACACCGTTATATACTTGTCAAATGGTACGTAAAAAACGCTTTTGGATACGTGGAATACTTTTCGACAGAGTTGTATACCTGCCAAAATGAACGTTAAAAACGCTTTTGTATACGTGGAACGCTCTTCGACAGTGTTATGTACTTGGACATTTTTGACATGGTACATTTTTACATGGGACATTTTTGACAGAATTTAAATACTTAAATACATGATCGCATGGTATGCTTGTGTATCCCTGAGCAAGGCCACAAGGAAGCCACTGTGCTGGTATGGAGGGAAAGTTCTTCGTGATCATCGGGGGTCAAAGGGCACGCGCGCCTCCGCATGCCAGTCGCAAGTTACACGCCATACACACGCTCGTCTTTACACATACCCTGCCGCGTACACGCATACGGATTAGTGTGAGTTATTTTCCAAACAGCGATGCACTTCTTGAACGGGCATTCGTATTAGTGTGAGTTATTTGTCCCATGGACAGGCATTCTCCTTAGTGTGAGTTACTTTTTACAGCGATGCACTTCTTGGACAGGCATTCGTATTAGTGTGAGTTTTTTTCCAAATAGCGATGCACTTCTTGAACTTGTGCGAGTCATCCTGACTCAGTTTGTCCTGGAAAAGGCGTATCAGTGCTACGTGCGCTCGCTCAAACTGTCTCAGGATGACCCACACGAGGGTAAAAAATATAACTCAGTACTCACTGCGGTGAGTGAGAGAGAGTGCGTTTTCTCGTCGACGAAAACGTGAAATCACGGACGGACGGACAGATGGACATGACGAGCACAATAGTGCATTTTTTCCATAGATGAGAAAATGCGCTAAAAATGCATCGGTGTTTGGATGCATAAAGCTCAGTGATTTATACAAGCGCACCAGGGCCGAGACTCCGCAGCTCAGGCGATCAAGTTGCCTTGGCAGGAACACGGTCGGGTCATATTCAACAGAAGCATAACAATATCACAAAAGTTAGTAACGTACAACTGTATAAAACAAGCCGGTGAACAGTGATTGAACAGCAATAAGATAAGCACAATCACATGTATCGCAGTCATATAAACGACAAATATTTTCCGTGTCCATCGTCTGGCCAGGAAAAACAATGTTTTTCATAGTACATAATTGCAAGTACTTTACTTTGCGTAACTTTTACTTTACTTTGCGTAATTGCTGGCATGGATCCACAGCTTCCTAACAGAAAGACTACAAGCTGTAGTTGTTGGAGGCTCGAGATCGAGCGTGGCTAAGGTGAAGAGTGGAGTACCACNGCAAGCACTGTAGTCGCCTGTCCCGCGGTAAGCTAACAAGTTCATGCGCACAACTGTCACCTTCATGTACATTGTACACAGTCGTATATTGTACTAGGTAGTGCAATATACCTATTTAGTATTTATAATATATCCACCGTTGTGCATTATACCTGATGCTGTCTATCATATACCTGTCTCTTATACACATCTAGATGTGTATAAGAGACAGACCCGAATGAGGGCGGATGAACGATAATCAGAGGCGGCGATCCATCGTGGCCTGGGACTGCTGTGTCCCAAACAAATACTAAGGATACTAAGGATAGAAGTAATTCATAGACAATTAGAAGTAATTGATAAGGCGTAGCTGGAAGTAAGTCATAGACGTAATTAGAAGTAATTCATAGACGTAATTAGAAGTAATTCAAAAGGCGAAACTAGAAGTAAGTCATAGACGTAATTATTAAAGAATGGAGTTGAAAGCGAGCGTCGCACTGTCACTCGTGCGCAGCGAATCGTGCAATTGACCAGAACAAATCATGTCGTCCATTGCGCGGACATTTCAATGGAGGAATTTCAGGAGCGAAAAAGTTCAGTAATTATTTAACTCCTGCAGTAAAAGAATTCTAGCAGGAAACTAGATTTCCATTGGATTAGGGAGTAACCTGGTCAAATAGACGGCACTTGTGCCTCATGGCCTCTTGCGCCTCATGGGCTCTTATGCCCAATGGCTTCTTGGGCCTCATGGCCTCTTGCATCTCATGGCCTCTTGCGCATCATGGGCTCTTATGACCAATGTCCTCTTGGGCCTCATGGCCTCTTGCGCCTAAAGGCCTCTTGCACCTCGTGGTCTCTTGCACCTCATGGCCTCTTGCGCCTCACGGCCTCCTGCGCCTCATGGGCTCTTATGCCCAATGGCCTCATGGCCTCTTGCGCCTCTTGGGCTCTTATGCCTAATGGCCTCTTCCACCTCATGGCCTCTTGCGCCTCACGGCCTCTTGCGCCTCATGGCCTCTTGCGCCTCATGGCCTCTTGCGCCTCATGGCCTGCTTAACATGCATGGAAGTAACGAAGAATTTGATCGCGAGATTTTGCTCAGTTCTTCTTCCGGGTGTTCACTTCAGACTGACAAACGCCCTGGCTCGCTATATTAAGCAGTTCAGAAAATTAAACTTCACACTTGGAATTCATATCAGCGACTGTCACGGAAATGAATTTCCTGCATCCAAATGGAAGAGCGAATCATAAATTTGAATCAGAATTCCCTGCAAATTCTGACGTAAATGTCAAAGTTTTGCCGTACAATCGTTAAGTTGATATTACTTAAAGTTGTCAACTTGAGCTCGATATCGAATTTGTATTAAATATTTTGTGTGTATTCTCGTCGTAACTCAAGCGTGGAGTTCATTTTCTGTTGAGAGTTACTAGCTAGCCAATTAAACTTATTTTTCATGAGTAGCCGTCGATGCTGTTGGTAAAAAGTGAGAATTCAAAAAAGTGTAAAAAAAGTAAGCATTTTAAAGTCTGGTATTTACAGGTTACTCGATTTACAGGTATTCTGAGTAATTACTGGTTACTCTGAATACAGTCAGGTATTCAGAGCACTAATTCGTATTAAATTTGTATTAAATAATTTGTTTTGTATTAAATATTTTGTATATATATTATTTTTTTATTACCATCATTTTTATGATGGTAAGAATATGGCGTAGCCTTGACCCACTTTTGCTGACACGACATCAAAAAATCAAGGTGGATTCGTGCTTTGAATGGTTATCGTTGCATGAGATTAAACACCAATACTTAGAGGCAATTGAAAGTTTAGAGGAAGCATAGTTTGAAATAATAAAATCAATATGTCAGCATCTCGAATATGATTGCTTAGAAGATAACCAGAAATAAAGTATAACCGGATGTTGTAAAATGTAAATACAAAAAAATTAGATGAAAGTAGAAATTTGTAATGTAATTTTTGTAAAAATCAAAAATTTTACAAAAAGATGCAATTAGATGGAAGAGGGAAAGATATAGCAAGTGCGACCGCAGGTAAAGTAAATTGAAAGAACAATTAGCAAGAAAAGATACAGAAAGAATATATCGCGAGCGGGAATTAAAAAAAAAAAAGAAGGAACAGAGAGAAGAAAGGAACATAGCTAGCCGTAACAAATATATAAAAATCGGTAACGAAAGATGAAAGAAAGGTGCCAGTCACTGAAAGGGCTGACCGGCGTTACGCAACCCAGTTAAATTTCGGAGACGCATTCTGCGCCGTTCACGGAAGAAGAACAGTTTAGCAGCAGCATTGTAGCAGGAATCTCAGGAAACTGTCCCTTGTTAAAAATCGAGACAGGGAGCAGCCGCATATTGGCTGGAATTTCACAGCGTCATATATATAGGCAACAGCTTGCCGTCCGTGTCCGTTTCGAGGCAGTGTGAGAGCAGGATTTTGCTGGACTCCTGCTTCCCACATGCTTCTATCATGCTCTTGGTTCAGCGCCGGCCCAGCTCCTACACTGCTTCTAATTTTGACTGGGAATGCGGTCTGTTACGCGCAGGCAGCGCACAATGCGCAGTGCGCTGGAACGCAATGCGCAGCGTGCGCCGGGTGGCGATACCAGCGCACTGACCGCGTGGTCGTCAGCATCGACGATAACTCGACGATAACTCGACGATAAATCGACGATAACTCGACGATAACTCGGCGTACGCCGGGTGGCGACACCGGCGCACTGACCGCGTGGTCGTAGCATCGACGATAACTCGACGATAAATCGACGATAACTCAACGATAACTCGACGATAACTGGACGATAACTCGACGAAAACTCGACGATAAATATCTTGTCTTGGATATCTTGTCTTGGTCGATAAATATCTTGGAATATCTTGTCTTAAAATAATATCAAGGAACATATGAGAACATTTACGAGCCTGTCATGTCCGCGCTGCAGTAAGCGCCAACTCCAGCTTTTGTCGGTAATATTTAATACGCTTCAGAATAATAAACAATCCGTAGAAGCATGCAATAAGTTATTTTCTCATAAATAATGTTATAAGTTGAAAAGAATTGAAACTTCTGACGCGTAAACATCTTACCACAACAATATGTATTCATAAAACGAGGCGTTCGAATCCAAAATCATAATTAATCCTAAAATTGAAATCCAATTTCCATCAAAACTTAAAAAATATAATTTTTCAACTCCAAATACTTACGGGGCAATGGCGAATGCAACAGCCATGCTTAATTAAATGATGTCAAATCTTCTAGCAGTTCCAATATTGTCCAGTGGCCACTCGTTAGATATCAATTTAACACACCAAAGTTCATAAACTTATGCAGTCACGTGACAATGTCACTCTGATTCATTCATGTCGCATCACGAGTGTTTTACAGTGAGCTTCTGCTTGAACCTGAAATAAGTGAACGATCGAACAAACTTTATTAGAGGATATTCACATAAAGACGCTCACAGGAGCTAAATAATAATAATAATCCCATCAATCAAATGCCTGTTCACTTATCACCGATAACTAAAATTTATTTTTAAAACGTTTTCTTCGTTAATAAATATGAGGCTGAGGTTTACAGCGTAACTCCATACATAAACCAAAGCTCCAGCTAGATTTTACTTTCACAACGTGCATGGGGAGCTGTTGTTGTTGTCGTTGCAAAAAGAAGAATATTTAATTTATAAAATTGAATCAAACATTTCTAGTTCCACATTAGCTTAACAATTTTCTGAGCTTTCCAGGCATTACACTTGAAAGAGAATTGTTCGGCTGGCGCAATTGGTAAATTTAACAACTCTTAACGTTTTGAAAATTTTGTTCTAGCCAAACAACAAAAATTAATCTTATATACTTAGATTATCTTAATCTTATATACCTATATAATATATTATACTAATCTTATATCAGCCAAAATTGCATGTAGACAACCCCCATTCTAAAATGCAGAGAAAGTCATAAACGCAGCCAGTAGAATGAACTTTTTTGACATCATTTCTAGCAGAACTAATGTGACGATCTTAAGAAACAAGCAAAAGCACCTCGGGAGTTTCCAAGAACTGACCCCTCGCTTCTCTTAAGTCAAACGAACGCAATTCTATATTTCTTTTCTTCCACGATTCTACTTGTGATAAAAGCTACAGGCTTGCATGTTTAAAATGAATAAATTTCATTTCACTCAGTAATTCACTGCTAATTGAGGTCCAGGGGAGCGAAACGATGAATTTCACTTACAGAAATAATACCAAATATAAAATAAACTTCAAATATCAGGAATCATGATGACGCAATTTTAATTCTTATGGCGCACGGCAATCAGAAAAAAATTCATATCATGATGACGCAATTTTAATTCTTATGGCGCGCGGCAATCAGAAAAAAATCCATAATTTGTTAGTCGGAAAAATTTCATGTTTTTTGGGGGAGAGGACGCTCCCAATATTATATAATTTCTCTTATAAAATAATATTATATTATTCTCGCTCATATAATATTGGACGGACCATCACAGTAACAACGAACAAAGTTATGATCTGTTATTAATTAATAAAACAATGCCTGTTCTTTCACATCAAGAGCGACAGCGCGCATGTGATGACATCAATAATGAACGTATAGAAATAAGTGCACGTACGTGAGAACAAGTGAAAGCTCAGGTCCGTACACGTGCGCTTCAACTTCCGCGAAGTGCATGAAATAATAATAGCCTTCATACACGTGATCCCCGCACAGCTATAATTCTGAGTGATGTTAATTGAAGTAATTTGATTTATTTCGGCAGTATTCGACCTATTCGAAGAACTGATTTTGCAGCGCTGTTTCTTTGAGCATTTAAAAATTAAAAAAAATTGGGCGCCTTTATCACACGAAGATGTAGCTAGGACGAGATTTAAACACTTGCTAGCAGCACAAGCGTCCAGCAGCACAAGCGTCCAGCAGCCCAGGCATCCAGCAGCCTAGTGCTAGTGACGACCAGGACAGAGATAGTGACGATCGAAGTTGCATTCAAAAGTAGAAAATTAAACATGGACTTTTTTTAGCTACATAAGACCGAGTAATTTCATAAAAACCAAAATGAAGGCCAAACAGCAGAACAGCAGAAAAAGATAATCTGGACGCGACATGAGAATGTTGCAGTTCTTAGCCGTAACAACATTAACGTTTGTTCAGGCATCACCAACCTGGGACATTATACTTCGTAAACGTTGAACATGTTTCTCAACGCAAATTGAGCCGAGTGGCACAGAAATGAAGAGAGATGTAACGCTACTCCAGCGAACGAATATTACGCTCAAGTTCACGCCCCTCTCTTAGGATTAGGCCGAGATAATGCGATATAAAATTAATAGGCTCATCACGTCAACCACGCAGCACGCAACGAGTTTAACCGCAGCACGCGCAGAATGTCAGCACAACGCGGAGCGTGAAACGCTGGACTCAGCTTTCAAAGTCTCATAGAAACGCGTCTTTAATGATGTGGTCGTAATGCAAGATTTTGAATTAATTCAATTAATTAGCGTCGTCATCATAAACTTGACTCCACTGTAAATCGTCAGAAAACCAACAGTTTTGTTAACCCGGAAACGACAGCCGTTCGATTATCGACCGAGCAGGCGAATCCAGTTTTTATTACAGTTCGGTCAACTCGCAATGCAATTATATCGATTGGAATAATTGCATACGCAAGCCTCGTATAACGTTTATATATTTCTCTGTCTGTTAAAACGCAATGTCAATAAATCAATGCTTCCCATGCTTAGCGTGCAGGTGCATGCATGCTGGAAACGCCGGAAATTTATTTTTCCGGAACTGAACGGTTCAACGTCACCGTAAATTGTGTTCAGCTTTACCCTCTCCTCTGTACCCTCTTCTCTGTACCCTCTCCTCTGTACCCTCTCCTCTGTACCCTCTCCTCTGTACCCTCTCCTCTGTACCCTCTCCTCTGTACCCTCTCCTCTGTACCCTCTCCTCTGTACCCTCTCTTCTGTACCCCAACCATTGTCCCTAACTTAAAAATTAACAGGAACAAACTGAGGTCCTTATCATTAGCGCCGGAATTTTGAAAAGTTTCATTAAATGCATTCCGATTCTAAATGACACGCGTGAGGAAAAGTGATAGTAACAGCCAATTTATGCACTTATGATCTCTTAAACGATTATTGGTGCGAACTGTGAATTTTCGCCGTGTTCAATCTCAATGAGAAAACTAAAATATGAAGTTAAACTGCTGCTGTAAAGTTTCAATTGTTCTAAATAAAGTCACTAAAGAATTTTCATCTCCAAAATAAAACTTGTGCAACAACTTGGTGTTAAACAACAGCATCAATGTCGCTTAGCTATAACAAGCACTTTAATGTGAGCCCACCGCTCCGAAATGGCAGAGGTTTTATAAGAGAATTGGTAGCAAAAATTTGTAAAGAAAATTTGTAGAGTTTAAAAGAATACTGAAAAAGAGATAAATCGAAAAATGTCCAAAAAATCGTAATTGAATCGATTAATCCAAATTTAACTTCAATTAAACTTAAATTTCACAATTTTCTATAAAATTTACACAGCGCATTAAGCGACAATCACACATTGGACATAAATAGAAAGACGAGAGAAGGCGTCCCGCTAGACGGGAGCGCGCACGTATCACCGCCACCACAGCCACACGGCTACTGACGCTTGAAGCCAGGCTCTACCTCTACGGGGTGCCAACGTCAGTGCCAGTCTTTAGTTATGAGAGTGACGCGGTACGCATGGTGAATAACTTAGGACGAAAGTGTTTGCTCAACAAGAAAAAACGTTGGAAATTACTGAAAAATTACTATCTGAAAAATCACAATCTGAAAAATCACAATCTGCAAACAGTTGAAAAACCCGGCACTGAAAAAATTATTTTTGATTGCACTGCAAAAATATGAGAAGCTGCCACGACAGCTTATGAGTTGCAGTTTACAACTCATAGAACAGCTAGAATTCTTCTCTTGCGGAAAGCAAGTACATCACGAATTGAGCAAAGAAACGTATCACACAGTAACACATCATAGTAGTTAACAGCCTAGGCAATACTGCATCGCTATAACAACGACAAAGAACTATTGATGATGTGAACCAAGCGTAATGACTACATATTAAAAAAATTCTCAAATAAAGCATAAATAACGAATTAAAAGAACCTAAATAGGAAATAAGCTACCAGCCGGCAACCAAAAGTTCTTTTGCTCATTTTACAACATTGCTGTTATTTTTCGCATCTCCTTGAAAAATATAATTTATATACGATAAAAACACGTAATTTAGATATATTTTTAATCTATTCGTATCTTCAACTATAAGTAAACCACTGAAATGAATAGAAGCAAAATCTCACCTGTACTCTAAGTCTTCGTACGATAGCGCCACTTTTCCACTATATAGCATAAACTATCAACAAAAAACAAAAAGAAAACGGTAACGCCGTTACGAGGATTGCGTTCCACAACTTTGGTAAGGTCCCTGTGAGTAAGTGCATAACGATGTCAGGTTTTTATTGCATGTTTCATTATCTGAGATACGGTACAGCCACAGAGGGTGGATCGAAATAGCTTGATAAACTGCCTCTGATAGCGTTATTTCGCTACCTGACAACGACACGGGTGAAAGTTGTTAATTCCGACAAATTTAAACGGTGAAAAATGTCTGAATGTTATGTTTAATCTTCATGTTCAATGCAGCAATTTCAAAACAAATAAAATGAGAAATAGTTTCTTACAAATAATATAGAACAGACTGATATAGGGAGCGAATAAAACAGACTAATATAGGAAGCGAAATGTGAAAATTTGCGTAACGTAAAATCCGCATTAAATAGTATGTTCAATGCGTTGACCGTCAAGCATATATCAACATCACGCGCATCTCGTATCTATATACGCATTGCCATAGTTCGCATTCATACTCGTTACTATTCATATTCGTGACTATTCATATTCATACGCAGTTAGTATTCATGCCACATCTTTCCGTAAACTCAAGTACATCAAAACTACGCCGCAATACAACACTTCGCTCGATGTCGTCATCGCAAAAAGTAACACAATCAAAGCATTAGAACTGAGACGACTACTGAATACCGAGCTTTTGAATTTTGTTCCGTAAATATTAACAAGACAGGGGCCATACTTTCAAAACTCGCTAAGTGAACGTAAGTACTTACGCTCTATTTTCTTGTCTATGATTGGTGGATTTTGCTAGAAAGGCCGTCAATGACTGGCTGATGAACTTAAGATCGCTTAACTTTTTTTTTAAAGTATAGGCCCAGGAAGAGAAGCAACGCAGTTGATGTAAAAAGTCGGAATGACTTTCCTGAACAGAAGACGAACGAGCTTGGCACAATTTCTACTCGCTCCCAATATTAAGTACCGACTTCGTTGTGTGCGATGCACTATTCTCATATGGAATTTCTAACTCTCATCCCTAGAAACTTCGCGGGAACATTCGATAAAGTTAGTGACGCGCATCACAATTTCTATTATACCAATTTCCAAATTAGGTGTGAAGAAGAAGGCTCTGTTTGTCCCGCGGTCTTAGAAGAAAACACAATCAGACCGCAGCGTCTTCCCCTCAGAGACAAACTCTGACAGCGCGGGAACATCTCTGCAGAGGCTCCCATGACTTAAAAATCATAGACGTGTTATCGATGGCCAAAATATGTCAGATGGTCGGCCGTGCTGCAACTTATTATTAAGCTACCAAGAACGATGGGAGAGAAATTTCTCCGCTGATGTTTTTTGAAGAAATATAAAAGTTGATGAGGTACGTCTATGGATAGGCGGTGGGAATCTTGGCTGATTCATTTGATCGGCATGGCCTTCATGATCTTGTGTGAAGGAAGAGCAAGGAGGAATTTAAAATCGGTGAATTTAAATTTAGACCTACTCTCTTTCAAAGAGTAGGTCTATTGCAGGAAGGAACAATGAACTGACTGGACACTTTTTTAAGAAAAAATGTACGATTCAAGTACATAATGAATCTTTAAAATCATAAAATTTTGAATAAATTTACGAGGTGAATGAAAGCAGATTCGAAAGAAGCAATTCGTAAACGTGCAAAGAATTAAGAATTTTTCTTAAATGTTTAGTGATAAACAACTTCGTGTTAAACCGGCATCTTGCAGCGAGAAAATGTATCAAAAAACTTGCCTGGTCATTCATTAGGCAAGGAAAATTGCGAATGTAGTAGACAATCATTGACTGCTATTGACCGGACAAATTGAATGCATTTGAAATAAAATGCATTCCATGAAATTCCATTTCATGGAATAATTCAATACAAGAATCGAACTAGATCCTTAGTGCCAACATCGATCTTGTCAAGGCATAATAAAAATATACCAAGGATTTCAACACATTGATCAAACTAATTCTTGTTATGATATACGAATGTTAAAACTAAAAAAATCGATCTCATTTGCAGATAACATCAATAATTTCCGACACTGAGAGAAAATAACATGATCGGCAATATTTCCGAACTTAAGTCCATGTCGAAACAAGGAATGCCTCTCTATAACTACATGCATTTTCAACTTATTCTATCAGCATCACGCGACACAAGACTCCCAGGTCTCTTTCAACCGACATACGGTGGATAATCATTGATCAGGGTGAGACATGATCAGGGTGAGACATGATCAGGGTGAGACATGATCAGGGTGAGACATGATCAGGGTGAGACATGATCAGGGTGAGACTTAATCGGGTATTTTCTGACTGTAATTTGAAGTTTACGGTGGTGATGGACTTAAATATAATTCGCCTGCTTAACGAATCGTGCACTTAATAATGAATTCAAAATAATTATTCGTCCTGCTCCCAAAACGTCTACTCTGCAACGGCACTGCTGCACGCCACAAGCTCTAGCTTATTTTTTGTTACATTAAATTAGGAAGTTATAAGTTCAACGGGGGCGGAAAGTGTAGTTTCAAAGAAAATACGAAGAAGATATTGGTTTACAAATAAATTGAACTTTACTCGAAAATAGTTTTAGAGGCAAATTTTTTGCGTGGTAAGTTAAGGGTGACTGATTACGACTAATTACTCTATTCCATACACGCGTAAAAATAAATTAAGAAAGTAATAACAAGCAAAAAAAGTATAAACCAAAAAAGGCGTCAAATTCAACTCTTTGTTCAAATTGCACCAACCCTGACGATCAGTTAGATGGAGATGTACCTTTAGCCAATATACAGTGAGCTACCAAGGCCGTTAGCGAGCGACACTGGAAGACGTTTTAATTTACGAGATCGATCAGCGAGCATCAGGCCAATAAAACTGCGAAACGGAACAAGAAAACATACAACTAATCCATCATAAATTCGGACAATTTCGGCTTCGCGAGACAACAACTGAAATGAAGCTTGGTAGCGGCGACGACATTACGCCTGCAAGCCTTGCTGCGTGTTCACAGAGCGTTGCTGTGCTACTGTTACTGCTGCTGGTGCTGCTGCTGCTGCTGCTGTGTCACGCCATCTGCTGAGGCTGGTCTAGTAACGGGGCTGCTGTGGCGGCTGCTGGTGCTGCTGTGGCGGCTGCTGGTGCTGCTGTGGCGGCTGCTGGTGCTGCTGTGGCGGCTGCTGGTGCTGCTGTGGCGGCTGCTGGTGCTGCTGTGGCGGCTGCTGGTGCTGCTGTGGCGAAGCTGGTGCTGCTGTGGCGACTGCTGGTGCTGCTGTGGCGGCTGCTGATGCTATCGCATGGCAATGGGCATTCAGTTGCAAAGCCGTAGATTAAATTTAAATTAAAAAGGAATTTAGATTAAATTTGAACATACCAATAGTATCAAAATTTTTTAAAAATAAATTTGAACACACCAATACTAAAAAAGAATGCATGCAGAAAAGAATGATGTCGGTAGCTCCATGAGCAAGCGTCACTGACGAAAAATTACGATTGAAAAAGTTCTTCCCGAAAACCGGTGCGAACGCTGAACGTTTTTCAAATCTTTTATTAGGACGCCAATGCGCGACATTAAGAAAATTGAAGTGCAACATTTATTTTGTACTACAACATTTTTTAGTCGATTTCCTTCTCCATATTGTAAATTAATATACATCACCAACCGTGACATACATTATATTTTACAAATATTAAATGTGCGTTTTATATTATTTAGCGATATTTCATGTCAGGTAGGTATAACATAGAATAAGGTCGAGCTGACCTGATGACGTTCTGTATAGGAATACCGAGTAAATGACGTACGCAACTTCAAACGAATATTAACTCCGAATTAAACTATATTATTCGCAGAATTATGTTGACTTAATTATGAGTTATAAATAAATCGAATATAAATAAGTCGCATGGATAAAGGCCCATGAAACATGAAAGTTAAGGAAGATAGAATTATTGGGATAGGTTGCGATATTACACATCATTGATATTTATAGAATAGTATCGAGTTATAAGCAGGTGCAGCGAGCGAGCACAAAGAACAGATCCGGTCACGGAAACAAGTCATGCGTTCGCCAAAAATGGATTTTGCTCTCCGTGTTAGTGCAAATTACATTTTAAATTTACATTTTATATTACGTTTTTAAATTTTAAATGCAATTACATTTTAAATTTTACTTCACGGTACAAATAATAAAATTAAAATTGCTGCTTGGCCTGTTAAAATGCGAACTTTAATTAGGTTGCTCATTTTATTTATTATATATCAATAGATGATTGACATCACACAATAAGGTTCGTATAAATGGGCAGGACGAAAATCGAATTAAATTCCTCACAGAGTCACCGCAGAAATTTAAAAACAACTAATTTTCCTGCAATCCAAGAATAATTTATTCAATTACTTGGAAAATGCTGAGCTTTTTTATCTTTCAATTCATGGTATTTAAACAACCACCCACGTGCTGGACTTACGAGAGACGCTGCTAAGGATCGGTCAAACTGATGAAATTTTGCTCATTAAACCTGCCTACAAATCCTATTAGGAAATTTTGTGTGATTTTCAAATTAGTTCACTGATCAGAAAAACGTTCACTAGTTCAGTGCTAGAAAATTGTCATTAACAACAAAGAAATCAGCCGGCGTGGGTAGAATGTAGGTTGCTAACGATGCCCGTACGCATTACTCGGCATGACGAAGCTAACAAGCCGAATTAAAATCATCAAAGTTACGAAAACTCGATCAATTTCTCCCAAGGATACCAGCTTTGATGTGTGCCGCCAAACAAGAATAAAGTGAATAAATTACTTCTACTATATAGTATGCTCGGGTCTACAATGACACACCTCGAGCCTGAAAATCATCAAAGTTATGAAAGTTCGATCAAATTCTCCCAAGGATACCAGCTTTGATTCGTGCCGCCAAACATGAATAAAGTGAATAAACTACTTCTACTATATAGTATGCTAGGGTCTACAATGACACACCTCGAGCCTGATTAGAATTTTGAAAGCAGAAGCTTTCAAAAATTATTGTTAGTCCGGTCGGTTCTACAGAAAGCGTAAACGCTGCTTAATTTCTGTAAGTCAGACAGAGAACATTCCCCTCGTGTTTTTGTTCGCCTGTCTACATGATTCAATTGACCAACTGTCGCCAAGTAACAAGACTGTTATTGTTCATGCTGAAACATTAATTTCAATCAATGCAAAAGAGAAATTTTGTAGACATTTTTCCTGAATGCTCACTGGCGATACCCTCCGAAGATATAAATTTTATTGTAGTATATCAGACACTATATAGCAGGTTAGCCCGGCTATGCCCAGGCTTGATAAATCCTGCCAATTCGAACTCCTGTTATAGTTATACCTAATTCTGTCATTTCCATAATCCCTGATACTGTTAATAATGATGAAGCTTTTATAATTTGATTAAATGAAGACCCTTTTCAAACCCATATTTACCATATAACTAAAACTCCCAATTTTCTCTAGTTTCTAAATTTAAGAAAAGCATTTTGGGTCTTTCTTAGTTATTTCGCATTTATGGATTGAAAAATAAAACTTCAATTTTTGATCCAATCCATATTGCTTCCTTTCTTCCAATTATTTCCTATTTTTCCGCTAAAAATAACATTTCAGATCCAGTAAATAGCCCGAGTATATATATCAAGAATATATTTATATACAAGGTTATTTGCAAAATTAATAAACCGACAATTCAAGGTTCTTCGCTATACAAATTTCAAAAATAAACTCTACCGTCGATTGGGCAATCAAAATAATTAGTCATGACAGACGAATGTAGAAATCCCACAGTAAAAGCTATATAAATTAATTGCACGTAGAGCGGTAAGTTTATCATTTGTTTCAACGCAGAAATTTATTTCACAGTACAGCCATTGTGCGGGGGCAAAATAAAGACCGAAACAAAGATTTTACGACGACCACATACCAATAATCCAGCTCATGACCCTTCTCGGCGCGAATTTTTCCCTGTAATATGTAAGCTAATTACCCCAAGCAAGGAATTTTTCCCTGCCATTACCGCACGTTTTTACCCTGCATCTCATAATACATAGCACAGTATCACCAGCACTCACCTTGTGTAAAATGTTGTAAGCTAATTACCCCAACCATGCAAGCTAATTACCCCAACCATGCAAGCTAATTACTTCAAACATGTAAGCTAATTACTTCAAACATGTAATCTAATTACTTCAAACATGTATGCTAATAATTACCCCAAACATGTAAGCTAATTTTTTCATAGCAGGGAATTTTTTAAATTATTACCCCAAGCAGGGAGTTTTACCCTGCTATTACCGCATGTTTTTACCCTACATCTTACAAGTAGCACAGTATAGCTCCAGCACTCACCGGGTGTAAAATGCCGTAAGATAATTACCCCAACCACGTAAGCCAATTACCCCAAACAGGGAGTTTTTCCCTGCCTAACCGCATGTTTTTACCCTGCATCTCACAATAAGTAGCACAGTATAGCAGCAGCACTCACCGGGTGTAGACCGGACGCTCGTCTTCGTCGTCGGCCTGGAAGGGGCGCACGGTGACGCGTCGTGACGGGCGCGGGTATTCCCCTGCGGGCACCTCGGGTGACACGATGCGACTGTCGCAATAATAATATTATATATAATAACAAAGTTGTTATTATTACTAGTATTAACAGTTGAAACGTTATTATTGCTGAAGAATAGGTCAGCTAAAGTGGCACTGTGATTAGAGGTAAAATATGGAGCTGTCAAAATTCAAGTGGAATGTAAATGATGATAATTTTTGTGATGGTAAGTTAAGGCCTGGAAAGCCGTAATTATTTGCTTTACGAGCGTCTGAAGAGACCGGGTTGTTTTGGCCAAAATAAATACCATCGCAGTAAGTGCGATATGATCTTATTTGTATTTTCATATTATTTTCCTTCTTGATTAAAATGAAAATTCTCCGTTTTTGTTATTCCAGACAGAAAAACAGCCATTTGCAAATAATAAGATGAAATTTACTATCAGTGAACAATTGCTCACTAAAAATATCTGTCCCAATAACCGATACAGAAGATTGTCCACTGGAAACCATTATTGCGATTTGAGGTACGTTTTGTGGCAGTTTAACTCAATGTTTAGCCAAGCGACTCGAATTTCGAAAAAGATTTTGAATAATTTTTTAATTGCTTTACTGAGGTATTTGAATGATAATACGCCACAGAGAAAGACAGGTCGGATGCAATCCCGAGAAAAACGTAGCCATGAGCTTTTGTAGAGACTCAGACTGCGGACTCATCCAATGAATCGGTGACTATGCAAACAAGCTTACAATTCGATATTAAATGAAAGGTAAACTGATTTCCTTATTCAATTCTTCGCAAAATAGGGTAGCACGATACTCAAGTGACTTCACTAGAAAACGAGACGAGAAATATCATTTTTTGCCTTCGCACAATTTAGGACATCATACAGGTTAGTTTACTGCTTGTCTTTCATTTTCGAGTATAAAAGAGTGCGAACGAAACAGACTAATAGACCGAAATAATCGCATGCTCTAATAGAATGAAACAAACTCTAATATACTATAATAAGTGCATTTTCTAATAACGCACGAGCCATAGACGGCATTTTCCTCATCAATTTCAAATAAATTTATGACAATGTGGTCAGTCGCCAGTGAATTAGCAACATGTACATCCCCTGAGTTGCACGAACCTATTGGAGCCGTTGGAACTTTTATCCTCGGAGGAGGTGGCGTCTCCACATTCAGAGAAGTTGCCCTCGTCGGTGGTGGTCGTGAGGGATGTTAGGTGGTCGTCCAAGATCTCCCGGGAGCTCGAGCTGCCATGGTCTTCGCCGTCGTATTCTTCCGCGAAGAACTCTTCGCTGTGCACGCCGGAGCCGTTACCGGCGCTGTTGGCTGGTGCATTACCGTTCACAAGGCTGTTGTTAGTCTTTGTGTTGTTGTTACTGTTGTTGTGGCTAACATTTTGTGTCTTTTTGAGGCCTTGTCGCAACTCCCGCATGCGGCGAAGTTCTTCTTCGCGTTCCTTCAGCTCGCGGATCTCGAGGGCGATTTTGGTCTCGGTTGTGTTGGAGGCCGCGGGTGGCGGCTTGGCCGACACTGGGCTGCTGAGGCCAACACGAGCTTCAGGGGCGGTCCTGGGCAACAGATGAGGTTTGGTTGTCGTGCAAATTTGTTATATGAGGAATTATTAAATGATAATTGATGATGTATCGAATAAAACGGTTATAGACTGTAACATGAACCAGTACTCCTATATTTATTTCATTATTTAGTACTATAATACTACATGAAAGGAAGTATCGAACTAATAACATTAACTTAATAACCTAGCACAATAATAACAGTAACTTAAACATTAACTTTCATCTCGTTGCTCGAATGTCGACTCAAATCGTCAAAACTTGACACGTACAAATTTTTCATTACTCTGCAATGGCTCAACATGACTTAAAAAGAATTGTAGTGGACAACCAGTACCATAAGTGCCAATTATAAGTTTGCTTACATAATAGAAGATACTCGACACAATTATCGGCCCATGATAACGCTTACTTGTTAGACATGACGGGCTCAACAGCATCGTAAATAACGGGCTCTCCATCGTGGTCCGTGACGGTATGAGTGTAGCCCGTGCCGCCGACGTCTGTGTTCACTGCTACGGGCGACGTAAGTACGTTAGAGGGCCGTTCAACGGGAGGATCAACAAAACCTTCGTCTGAATCATGCGGCGACGAAGCATCTTTATGCCTAATCTGCTTAGTTTTGTTGCTGTTCTGCAAGTTCTTCTCCAGCACTGCTTTCTTCTTCATCTGTTCGAGCTGCAGTTCGCGTTCCCGCTCTTGCTGGGCACGAATTTCGGCCTCGATGACGTTAACTTTGACCTGCGCTTCTCCGTGCCCATGCTTTACCGTAGGCACCCTGTCAGGATCGTCGTGACCATTCTGTGTTTGGGAAATATAAGAAGTTATATAAATAAGAATATAAAATATAAGTTATATAAGTAAGAAAATAAAATATAAGTTATATAAATAAGAAGATATTAATTGCTCATAAATTCTTGGTGGACTTGCGATAAGTAGACCAACGATATCAGATATTAGGAGTCATGGAGTATCGTCGGCCTTTACAACGGCCTTTTATTGGGGGCTCTTAGAGCCTAAAATATAAATTAAAATTTTTGAGTCTCTTAAAACAGATAAACTTTTACGTCGAGGAAATGGCGATACGTCAATGGAATAGAGAAAGATCAAGGGGAAGGAGGTACGTCAAGGTAAAGTAGGTACGTCAAGGGAAAGTAGGTACGTCAAGGGAAAGTAGGTACGTCAAGGGGAATGAGGCACCTCAAGGGAGATGGAGATACTTCAATGGAATGGATATACGTCAAGGGAATGTAGATATGACAAGGAAATGGAGAAACGTCAAGGAAATGGAGATACGAGATACGTACGACAAGAAAATGGAGATACGACAAGGAAATGGAGATACGAGATACGTACGACAAGAAAATGGAGATACGACAAGAAACTTTAAATACGACGAGAGAAGGAATACAAGTTTATGGGCGAGTCAACGTTGGTGTTTCGAAGGAATGTTGTCATAAAGACTTGGTGCTTAGCTGAAATGAGACTAAAAGTTGGTGCATCGTAAAAATGAAATCGAAATAATTTGGCTCTCTGCAAGAAATGCAGAGATCAGAGCTTAATGTTTCACAGAAAGGTGGATTGAAAGTAGATTCTTCGCAGAATTTAAATCAAAATAACTTAGTCACAGGAATGCGGAGAAAAATATTGATTCATCGCAGAAATGGAAACGGAAGAACTTAGCGCTTTGCAAATTAAGACGGGAAAACTTAGTGCTTCGTAGAAATGGAGACAAAAACTAAATTCTTCGTAGCAGCAGAGACGACAGTTCTCTCATCAGGTATTGAGAAGAAGGTCACTTGTCGCTTGGAAGAAGTGGCGGAAAAATTGGTGCCGGCAGAAACGGAAATAAGGCTTGAGAATCGCAGAATATGAGCTTCGTGCATTAATTTCCAGAGTGAAGAAAGTGATTCAATAAGCGTAATAAACCCATGTTTGCCAAAATATATTCATCCAGGCAGAAGATGCAAAAGAAAACGGCGCGGTGCAGGGAAGATTATTTGTAGGAAGAATTCGTGCGTCGACCAACCTGCACAAGACCCGTGACGGAAGACGAGAGTTCCTGAACGCCTTCCTCCCCGTAAACGTATTTAAGATTACGTTTTGTTCGTTCGTCGTTTTCCCTCAAGCTTTGTTTGACTACCTCTTCTTCAACGTCATCTTCGACGTCAGACGCCACGATGTCTCCAAGAACCTCACGCTCGAGGACCGAAATCTCGTCGTCCAAACTTACAATTCTTTCGAGCTCAATTTTCTTCGGATGAAGTTGGGTGTCGTTGTCTTGGATGGACTCCGGTGGCGTGTTGTCGAACTGCGGTGGAGGCGCCGGAAGGAAATCCGCGTCTCCGGAAGCCGCAGGTGTCGGATCTTCGGTGATGGGAGTGTCCTGAAACGGCGAACAATAGTTGATCAACCGTTGAAACTGTTGGAAACTGTTGTCCTGAAACGGCGAACAACAGTTGATCAACCGTTGAAACTGTTGGAAACTGTTGTCGTGAAACGGTGGCCAACAGCTGGGCAACTGTTGGAAATTGTTGTCTTGAAACTGCGGGTCAAACTTTACCGCTGTCAACGGTACGGGGATGCCAGAGGGGTAATAATTTATTTACTTGAGAGGCTTTTTCTAACAGCGGGGTTTGGTGAAATAATTGTGGGCCGAGATTTGCAGTCTGGGTGTGAGATTTAGGGTTCAGGAACTGTTTATCCACGCCACCCGCAATGTTTTGCAGCATGGCGAGCAACAGCAATAACAGCTGTTTTTGCTAACTATAAGCAACTCGGGTGCCAAGAAGAAACCTAGCTTTATACTAAAATTTATTTCAGGTGGCACGCATTATCTCAAAGAGTGCAATTCCTCCGGTATAGGAACATTGAGCGTTATAAATTTCCTTAAGAAATAAATGATTTGAGTTTTGAAACAGCGCCGATGATAATAAATGGGATAAAGATGAAGATAATAAATGATAAAATAAATGATTTGGATATTTGGAACCATGCACGGACGAAGTTACCCAATAATGGAGCTGAAAAGCTATTACTATCTTAGTACGGTATTGCCATAAAAGTGGATTGCTTTGAAATAGACCGAAATCCAACAAGTTTGGCGTAGAAGTTACATTGCAGTACTGGTAGATTGTTTTAGAACGAGATTGCTGTAGAATTAGGTTAGTATATTACCTTAGGGAAAGATTGCCCAACAACTATAGATTGCCTTATATGGTAGACTTCCTCAGAACAAGATTGCATTAGAACTAGATTTTCAAAGAACTAGGTCATATTGCCATAGAACTAGATTGCCATAGAACTAGATTGCCCTAGAACTAGATTGCTTTAGAACTAGATTGCCTTGAAACTAGATTGCCTTAGAACTAGATTGCCTTGGAACAAGATTGTCATAGAACGTGATTGACATGGAACTTGATTGCCTTGGAACAAGATTGTCATAGAACGTAATTGACACAGAACTTGATTGACATAGAACTAGATTGCCTAGGAACAAGATTTTCATAGAACTTGATTGACATAGAACTTGATTGCCCTAGAACTAGATTGCTTTAGAACTAGATTGCCATAGAACTAGATTGCCATAGAACTAGATTGCCATAGAACTAGATTGCCCTAGAACTTATCATCCCTTCATCCATCATCCCTTCATCCATCATCCCCTCATCCATCACCCCCTCATCCATCATCCCTTCATCCATCATCCCTTCATCCATCATAATTTAAATAAATTAGAATAAAATAACAAATTAATTAGTAGAATTTGAAATATTTTACATTTGAAGAACTGCTTGCTGAATTTTAAACATATAGAATAATAAATAATTAAATGAGAAATTAATATTTAAATTAGAATTTAATAATCGCAATATTTGAAGCAGTCAGAATGATAAAAAATCGTGTGTTGTTTGATTTATTTAATAAAGAACACAAAGGTTTCTCTATCATCATTAAAATTAAAGTAAATTAGTCGCTGCAAGTTTCTTGCACTGACATCATCACTCATTACATGGGACTAGAATCCTACAGTTAGTTTTCGTTAGTCATTATGACTCACAATTTAGTTAGTCATTATGACTCACAATTTAGTTAGTCATTATGACTCACAATCCTACTGTATTCTTACAGTTAATATTCGTTAGTCATCTTGACTCACAATTTAAATAGTCATTATGAGTTTATGACTCACAATTTAGTTAGTCATTATGACTCGCAATCCTACAGACTACAGTTAGTATTCGTTAGTCACTATAACTCACAGTTTACTCACCATTCATTTATGTAAGGTGGGATAATCGATTGCGGTGAATTATGGATCATATGAACCAAGATTTCCACTTTGTGATATATAAAAATCCTAAAAATTGTTTGTTCAAAAATTTCTGTTGATGTCGTTTACAGTAGTTTACCATCGAACATCACGAGCGTTATCGTTTTCTTTCTATATGGTCGTTTTCTTTCATTTCAGCAAAAATTAGACCGTAAACTAGCCTATATCATTTTCCACATTCGAAAATATTGATATACATTCATAAACTACTTCCATAATACATTGTGATACTATTTCACATGTATCTCAGAATTTATTTATTATATTATAATAGATGAATATATTATATTAATAAATATAATATATTTTTTATTATATAAAATAGTGGCACACGAGTAGAGAGCGGACGTTCTTGTTATGCCACAAATTTGTTGTACTCTCAAAAGGGAATCAATTGGCCATGATCTTTCTTTTTGCGGTCATGTGAATCAAAACTTTACTTACGAATAAAATATTGTTATTGTAACTTTCATAATAATGATGTTTACAATAAGATTAATTATTTCGAATTACGTGGTCGACGCATCGCAAAAAAATCAATGAAACAATCTTTGCTAAATTTCCTAGCAAAGTATAAGATGTAAGGCAATTTTGTGAAATTTCAGATAGAAAACAATCAAGTTATTTTAAACTTCATATTAACGAACGAAGAGACTAAAAGTTTATAAATTTGAAGTTGTTTACGTCTGCGTGATTCTCGTTTGATATTTTAGAGTTTTTAATCACGAGACGGAGATATCGAAGCAACGCACACCGCGTGACTCGCGTCACGCCGAGCGACAATGAGACGTTAATTAAGAACAAAAGCTGAACAAAATGCGAGGAAATTACGGTTTGATGTTAAACTGCAACGGGTACACTGTAATAACGGTGAAACTGAAATAACGGTGAAAAAACGGTCCCACTGGCGTTCTATAGTGGCCGGTCGCCCCGTGAAAATAAACTGTTTCGCCGTTTTTTTTTCAGATGTTTTACGAATGTCTAGTGTTAAATTAGAATAAAAACGGCGACACGGTGTTTCTTTTCACGTGCCGACCGGCCACTGAAACGCCGGTAATACCGTTAACGGTAATTTTTCTGACAGTGTAATCGTCACGGTAAGCACTTGAGCTGGTGACGAAAGACTAAAACATCAACACTTCGTTATGGATGAAGCATGAATGAGTCTGGCTATTCAAGTGTCTGGATAGTGCTTCATTAAAATGATGAAGTCAGGCGTAAACGATAAACTTAAATATCACAAATGTAATCAGTATCTTAAATATGGCGATTAAATTATGCTACATCATGCAGTTTTTATTTCAATAACTGCACTAAAATCGAGAAAGAGCAATAAAATAACAAATCTTGCTTATACAAGACGGTAATCTATAAAACATATGGGAAATATTTACAGCACACATCGCCTTATATTCATTAGCAAGATCTCACTTCTTGGGCGTTAGGGTCCCTGAAGCAGACGTTGGCTACAGGCTCCCAGCCGAGATCATCCTGGGCGGCAGTTGCCATCTTTTTCTCCCAGTAGAGCTTGGTGAGGGCTTTCTGCTGCAGGATGCTGCCCCCGTCCACCTCGCCTGCACACAACGGGTGTCATGTTATAACCGTTAGAAATTAAATATTGTGGGGTAAATCTTATAAACTAAAACTTCCTGTGAACAATGTGTGCAATGTTACAGCTGTCATATAATAAGCCACTATTGTGGGTAACTCTAATAAACTATAACTTCCTGCCAACAATGTGTGCGATGTTACAGCTGTCACACAATAACTATTGTGGAGTAACTCTTTTAAACTATACCTTCCTGCGAACTGCGAATAATGCGTGCGATGTTACAGCTGTCATATAATAAGCTACTATTGTGGGGTAACTCTTGTAAAGTATAAATTCCTGTGAACAATGTGTGTGATGTTACAGCTGACATACAATAAGCTATTGTGGAGCAACTCCTACAAAAAATAATATCCTGCAAACCATGCGTGTGATGTTACAGCTGACATACAATGAGCTACTATTGTGGGGTAACTCTTACAAAAAAATGTCTTGCGAATAATGTGTGCGATGTTACAGCTGTCATACAATAAGCTATTGTGGAGTAACTCTTACAAAAAATAATGCCCTGCGAACAATGCGGTCAATCTTACGACCGTTATACAATAATATTTTGCGTGGCAAATTCAGTACACGATAATTCCTTAATGTAACAATAAGATTTTGCGGGGTAACTCTTGTAAACAATAGTCCTGCAAACATGGCGTGCAATGTCACGCAAGTATTTCACCAGCTAATTAATGTTGATATCTGTGAGAAAATACACCCACGCAACATTAATAGCTGCAGGCAAATTTGTTTGTGCAATCAAAGTAATAACCTTATAAATTTTTTCCGCAGGCTTTTAATATGAGCTATATTGTGTTGGTGATTCCCAGTAATTATTACGTTCCCATAAGCCAGTAATTTTTATATAAATGGCGGTAGTGTGAAACTATCACTCGAGTTACCCCTCGAAAAATATTGAAACGGAGTTTCAATGAGGTGCTTTATTTTACGACTTGATAGATTTCTGAACAATAAATTAGAAACATGCCAATTATTTTATTTATTTAGCAAAGGATAATCAAATAACATAATTTATTATTCAAGGGAAGATACAGTTGCTTGTAATGTGTTGTGTACGGTGATTGTGTTATGCGTGGTGTGATAATGGTGAGTGTGTGTGTGTGAGTGTGTGTTCGGTGATTGCGGTATGTGTTGGCATTATGATCCTGTGTGTGTGAATGTGTGTGGTGTGTAGATGCGCCACACACCCCTGCGCTAGCGGTGTGTCGTGGCGCCTAGCATGCTGCATGCAAGTGCCTAACGGCCGCCACCAACAGTAAAGGATGAGCGGAAATAAGGAACTCTCAACCGTAGAGCGTTGCAGTGAGTGTCAATAACCGTAATACCGGTCAAATGCATCGCATTCAGGGAAATATTTGCTGGCGAACGTAGCAGTATTTTACTACTTGATTTTTAAACCAAAAATTGTCATGAGGGTGGAGGTGTTTTGCAGTATTGTAATGCCGAGATAGAACGTAGCCGACTCCTTCACTATCCGTACAATTAACTCTCGCTGATATCTGAACTTGTACACATCAGCGCGGTAATATATATATTCGAGTGATAACTCGTAAGCTCAAAGTTGTCCATTTAAACAAACCCAATATAGATTTTGCTAACATCTAAATTCGAAAGAAAGTCTGAATCCGTCTCTGAAAAACCAAAAGCGCTTTGATGATGCATGAAAGTTACACTAGATATTATAACGAATATTTTTCGTTGCTATATTGTTCTTAGTTATAAATTCGTCTAACAGACAATTTCTGCACAGCTAGTCGTCGTCTCGTTAACATGACTCAGTTTATTATTCTGTTTCTTTCGTCTTTATCACAAATGTCAGCAGAACTCTGAGCCTCTTGCACTTATCTTATTATTGCACTTCATTCACCAACACTTTAATTCGTCCTCCGTACGAACACAAGAACTTTCAGGCCCACTAATCATCTTGACATTTACATGCTTTTTTTTGTTGCATTCATTGGTCATTTTAAACAGAGCTTATCGCAAAAAAATTAACTCGAGTAAGTTTGTCAGATAGATAAATATGCGCAGAGGTACAGCAGTTTTTTGTATAGGCGTGTTAATATAGCGCTTGCAACACAATTTAAACAACCAAATATCACACAGACCTGGTTTTTTTTCAATCAAAATCCATCAAAATAATAGTTGGGCGATTGATCTGAATTGTTTTCGTGCGAATTTAGATTCAATCCAAGAAAATTGCAAAAACAGTGTACACCTTAAAAATAATTACGGTGGCGGCTTAATAATAATAATTACAAATGATTTCTCAACTCACTCACGAATTTCATCTTATTTTATCAAAAAATTGGCTAGTATAATGCGCAGCTTCGTCATGCGACAGATCACATCCTTATAACAACCAAAGGCGCCACGACGACCAGCAATAGCTGTTATCTTATCGAGAACAATTCTTGTACTAACGATAAGATGACGCGAGATCTTCTTGATATGTTGCCGTGCCTCTCCCTACAACTACTATTATGATCCTCGTGGGTGATACTCTATTAAGATATAATTCAAGGGATTATAAAACAGGAATGACTGACGAGATAATAAAACAAGATGATGAGGTTGGGCAATAAACTTCCGCGTTCATCGTTCATGCCCTCGTTTTCAGGATACCTAATATACTTAGAATAGAAGTGTCGGCATTGAAGAAATAGGCCCATGGCTTGTTGCCGAACTTCCAATAGCTTTTATATCACAATCAATATTACGAACTTAAGTTTCACTCGAATTTACTCCACAAATCAGAAGTAGTGAATGAATTCTCAAAGCATCAATTATATAATCATCCAAACACTTCACAAAAACTGTTTTTTAACTGCCACTGCTGTTTATTAGGCCGTCATTTTTAATAGCAGGCAGGTTCATGTTAACAAGAAAATTTAAGAAAGTTATGCCCCCCTCATGCCCTCGTTTTCAGGATACCTAATATACTTAGAATAGAAGTGTCGGAATTGAAGAAATAGGCCCATATGGCTTGTTGCCGAACTTCCAACAGCTTGTATATCACAATCAATATTACGAACTCAAGTTTCACTCGAATTTACTCCACAAATCAGAAGTAGTGAATAAATTCTCAAAACATCAATTATATAATTATCCAAACACTTCAAGAAAACTGTTTCTGTCACTGCTGTTTATTAGGCCGTAATTTTTAATAAAATCGGGTTCGTGTTATAAGGAAAATTTAAGTAAGTTATGTCCCCATTCAAATGCTAATTAACAACAAATGTATTTATTTTGATAAGTGTCAGTCAGTCGCAGATATATTACCATAAATTTAGCTTGGTTAATTTAAGAAAAAAATGTCAAGGAAAGTCACAAACCAGTGCACCAATATCATCCAGGAACACTCATTTATAGAGCAAAAAATCTTCAGACCTCTCAAGGCGATTGCCTTGTCGACAAGGCAGCACTGATAGCGCCTATCATTCCTTTGATTGCAGCATCGCATTTAGATGTCCTCTATCTATCATTTCCACATTGTGTTCCCTCGCTCTCATTTCTCAAGTAATAACTTTATATTCTACATAGAATATTTTTTTATCTAATTATTTAGCAGCATTATCCATCATTTCCACATTCTGTTCTCTCGCTCTCATTTCACAAGTAATAACTCTATATTCTACATAGAATAGTTTTTATCATATTACTTTAGCAGCATCATCCATCATTTCCACATTCTGTTCCCTCACTCTCAGTTTCGAATAATAACTCTATATTCTACATAGAATATTTTTTATCATATTACTTTAGCAGGATCACTTTACTTATATACAAGGGCTTACAACAAAGGCCAGGCTTCCCACATCAATGCGTAGCAGCAAAGTTCCATTCCCTTAAGTTCAAGAAAAAAAGAGCGGAAAATAAGAAGCCTCGCTGCCTGGAGAGACACAGCTGCTGGAGTGTCTAGCCCAAGGCCGGCGGGGGGCAAGCCAAGTGTATCGTGTCGGAGCAGCGGGCCACGCCCTGGTAAGGTTAGAGAATATGTCGGGGGCTTCGTTCGTCGTCTCTTATATTATAGAGATATTTCGTCCGTTCCTCAGGACGAAAAATAAGGGAAGGTGCAATATTCTAATTTTGTCCATTAATAGGGACCGACAAATATTGGGCGAATCGTCATCTCTTATATTAGAAAGATATTTCGTCCGTTCCTCATGACGAAAATTAGGGCGGGTGCAATATTCGGGATCTTTTACGTTATGGTCTAATTTTGTCCTTTCCTCCTGACCGACAAAAATTTGGCGAATGTGGTGTAAATACATATACCCATTGAAACGTACGTATTTCCATTTAATAAATTTGAGAAGATGGGCGATAAAAAATACCGGTAGAAGAAACTGATATTCCTCGTAAGCTTAGCGAGTAGAAGTGCTAAAATGTATTTTAACCAAACAAACCTGAAGTGATGTTAAAGCTGCTGTTAAAGTAATAAAAACTCAATAGTGCTCAGCGTGAGTGTTGCGTACTGTTGCAGGAGCGCACGCGCGTATAGCGTGAGTGTTGAGTACTGTTGCAGGAGCGCACGCGCGTATAGCGTGAGTGTTGAGTACTGTTGCAGGAGCGCACGCGCGTATAGCGTGAGTGTTGAGTACTGTTGCAGGCGCGCACGCGCGTATAGCGTGAGTGTTGAGTACTGTTGCAGGCGCGCACGCTCGTATAGCGTGAGTGTGCGCAATGTTTTTGCACTTGGCTGCTTCCAGGACAAGACGCCGCGCTCACGAACAGTTCTGCACTCCTTCAAACTCATCAGACGGTCTGCAGTAATCTCTGCAGGTAGCAAAATAATCTAATTCTTTTCTGCTGAAGCTCTCGAGGTCTATTCTCGAGGTCTGCTTTTGCTAAGATTCCAACAACTTTGTGTTCAAGTTAGAGGTGTGAACACTTGAACACTTGAACACAAAGTGTGAACACTTTGTGTTCAAGTTAGAGGTTGTGTGTTCACAACCTCGTACCCTACGGAACAACTGATATCTAGAAGCTATTTTAAATCTACCGTCCGTTGAAAAGATCTGATCAAAAGGCCAGTCAAGTCAAGAAAAGTACAAGAATCGGCGACAGGCCTATCCAGGCCTATTCTTTAAATGCCGAAGATACTATACTATCCTATAGAGTCTCAGTAACGGAACTCGATCACTAAGGCAGGCAGCCATGACAGTCTATTAATCTATTTGCTCAGAAGGGACAAGGAATATACAGCTGAGGGGAGTGAAAACCGCACAACTAGAGGAGAGTTGGTTGAGACGAGTGCAAAACTGAGAAAGAACATTGGCTAAAAATTATGTTTCCTTTAAGAAGCTAAAGAAAAATTATACCGTGTCTTGTAAAATATAATGGCGTAAAATGTACGGCAATGTGTAATTAAGCCTAATAATATAATAATACAATTATTCGTACTATGACAAGCTCGGTTGACAACGCGAGCATTGACATCGATTAAGAAAATCAGATCGATGAAGCTCCGGCTGCGCATCCTCCTTCCCAGCAGAGATTAAGCAACAATATAACTATCGCACACGACGACAAAAACATTATTGCTGAGATATGCTATCAAATTAAATAGTCATTTCTGATAATATTCATCGATATCCAATTTATTTAGGTAACAGAAGATTCATATAAAAATGTTTGGTGACCGCATGACTTGCAACGCAAACGCAGTCCCCTCCCAGACGATGCGAGTCTATGAACGTCATAAAATCAAAGTAAGATTCAAAGCTAGCCAAATTATTATGTATTAACAGCAAGCACTCTCCTGTGCAATGTGAAAATAAGGCTCAGGGTGGCCGAGATATTAAGATCACAAAGATTGGAGACGCAAGTTTCATGCGGAGTTCGATAACCACAACCGCTTGTGAAAATTTTGGTCGAAATCGGTAGAGAGGCCATGTAAAGTATGGGCGATAGTCCATTATATCTTAACAAAAACTGACAACGATGTAGTACGATGGACAAATACGGTCGGCTGAAGTAAAGTTTTCTTCACTCTGGTCATTTCATTCTTTACTTGAACTAAGTTCAAATGTTTTGAGAATTCGAATTACATTTTCATGAGGACCATTCGTCGGCTAATGCCTCCTAACACGTGTTCCTAAATCCAAAAAATTTTATTTTAAAGCTTTCCTTAAAAAAATTGCCGTGTGTTTACAATGTGTAATAATGTATCTATTCTGTCATTCCTAGCTGTGATTTTTGCAATCTTTCTAAATACATTCATCATTTTTGAACGCACCTCAATGCGAGACTGTAACTTGAACTTATAAAATTAGTCGGAAGACAGCGTTGAACGCAGCGGGTGGTAGGCGGCGCTTCAAAAACTTTTAAATAAGGCACGTTGGTAAGACGTTCCTCTCGTGACACTCGCACTACTTTATTCCACACTTCGAATTGATGTTGCACGAACTTTTAATGCACGTCCTTTTCTATTTTCTATGAAAATTTAGTTTTTTTATAGCACAGTTTTTATTTTAAAAATATAATGAAGTTTGGATGAAGTAATGCCTGCATTTCAGGTGTTTTGGCGACTCCAAAAAAATAATGTAATAGATTGGAGAAAAACAATTAAATACAGAACGAATTCATGAAATTTAAGAGGGATAAAATAAGTGTAGAATTAAGAACTAAATTAACGAATGGATTAAATAATGCGTAATGCAAGCAAAACTAAAATATAATAAGATAGAAAGTTCCGAAAGATGAGAGTAAAATGAAAGCCAGTTTAAGTAAATCTGATATAACATAAGACGAGAATTTTGTCAAGATACGGAGATTATAAGCTTAATAGCCCGCATCATCCACCAGATCTCGCAGGGATGCGTGCACCCGACGCAAGGATCAAGGGATGCGAAATCTAAGACATCCTTTCCATCGCCGGAAGCTATTAAAGTAACAAAAGCTTCAGCACTTCAACATAGAAAAACTGTCCTCTGAAGATCACAACAGTTTTTATTTCTAGAATTATAAAAAATTGGGTTCTTTAAATCATGTGATTCCTACCTGAGTTTAATAAACAACAAGGAACTGAATGCCTAACAGGAAGCTCAATACATCACCAAACAGAGCGCATACCACGCGGGTGCCCCGCTACGCTGGCTGACTGTTAAAGAGTTCTGCTAGCCTCATCCAAGCTCACCTGCAAGAAATAACAGAAAATATTAGTTGTGTAGTATGAGGCAGTCCTCGTAAAACATTATCTTCAACTTAAATACAGTTTGACGTAACACGCCAACCATTGTGATTACTGAAAATGTAAATGACTAGGGAAAATAAAATTGTAAACTAGTCGGGAGTAAAAATTTCAGAGGTAACCAGTAACCGGAATCTCGCGGAACGTATTTTCATCTACAGTTCTAAAGGAAATAAAAAAACTTAGATAATCAGAAACTTGGATTTTAATATTTTTTGAAACCCCAGCGCCCAATCGCTCTTACTGAATGTGAAAAAACACTTGTCAACGTTGGATCTACCGTGAACTCGAGTCAGACGCACAGTTGCTTGCAAAGGAAATAATACCAATACAAAGCGTTCAATAGCCTTAAGGGCGTAGTCCAAGCTTCGCTTTCAATACCACAATAAAGCGACAAGGTCTACTACGTAATTTTTAATTCACTGAAATGAAATCTAATAAAAGAGTGTTAATTAGTCGAGAAGAAACTCAAAGCGCTGTTCAGCGAAATGAATTGTGTCAGCGACGCCATCCAACAAAGCTCTGTTTAGTGCTGAGCTGACACGACGCATTTACCTCTGCTCTTTGTAACAATTACGGCTAATTTCGGTAACAAAGCCTCACAAAAATACTCCAAAAAAGACCGGTGAGTTGAAGTGAACTCATGGAGATTGCAAGCTTGGAGGTAATAGGAGAGCATTAGTATATTGGGACCTTGGATATAGCTGAGGAGCCCTGGTAGAGTAGAAGCTTGGAACTATAATAGAAGCTTGGAGAGTAGAAGCTTGGAACTATAATAGAAGCTTGGAGAGTAGAAGTTCGGAACTATAGTGGAAGAACCACTGACTCCAGACGACTAAGTCATCAGTGAAAAACACTACGAACTCTACTCTGTCCGTCTACGTGTCGTGTCTACGTGTCCGAACTCTACTCTGTAATGAACATCGTGTGCGAGGTCTGGGAACTGATGTACGACAGTCTCGTGTCTGGGGCGACGAGACGCGTGCCCGACGTGTACGGTCAGCTGATAGCTATGCCAGTCATCACTGCTATTCTAAACTATCATGGCCGGGTTTATTTTACAATTCTGACCGGTTTATACTGTTGATTTTTTTTAATTTACTTTATTTCTGCATTAGATAAGGCTCATCATCGACGTTCACTTTAGCAGCTCCTGCATTTATAGTTTACCGAGATCAACCAAAATACTTAAGCAAATAAAAGAAATCAAAAACTGTAACAGAATATTCTTGTGCTAAAATTTCGTCTGTGAGAACCATCATTCACTATATAAAAAAGCTCTTTTGGTCACAAATCAAATACATCTGAATTAATGTCACTCCTGATAAGATTAAATTAGGTATTTTCACCCCTAAACGTTTATTCTAAGAGTCAACGAGTTTTTCTGAACTTTGAAGTAGAGCAGCAAACTGGCGTGAGGGTTGCCTTCTAAAATGCCTGAGCTTCTTTGCGCAATTGTTGCGCAATAACCGAGGTTCTGGAGCTGACGCACGAGAACAATTTAATAAGGCGATTGGATTTGACATCGTTGAAACTCGTACACGAATGACAGAAAAGCATATTCAAACCTGTTTTAATTTTATGCATGCACGATATATAATTCTGCAGGAAACGTTCTACGGCCAATTTCCAAACTCTTCACTATTTTTAAATTTGTAATAAGTCTTCTGTAATCAGCAAAATTCAGCACATGAAAGAGGTAGAAAACAATAAGAAATCAGTACAATTGAATTTTTAGAAGTTCATGCAGTTCCACCATGTAATGATCTTGTTACTGTTTCCTGTTCTATCGTTAATATTATTCGATCGCCACAGAATCCTTCTCTGTTATAAGTTTGAAATAAATGCAACATAAAATACCATGTAATAGAGAGAAATAAATGCCACAATGAAATATTAAGGTTCCATTTGAGAGTGAACCGAATAAGAAAGTGGCTAAGAATTCATTTGAATTGCATGAAAAGACGAAAAATTTTATCCATTTCACTCATGCTATATACTAAGTTTGTTGATTTTTGTGTAAACTATAACATTCCAATGAATTTTAGCTCAATATTATATATCTTAGTAAACTCAACATCATTCTAACAACCCATCTGATGAATTTTGTTGATTGCGAGAGCAGAGTTTTTGAACAGACATTCTATTCGTGCGCCCGAGCAGCAAGCGCCTTAATTCTTGCGTCACCGCGCCACGAAGCGCAACTACGCAGCGTGAAGAACAAGCCAGCTTGCAGAACAGCAGCCATATAACGTAAGAAATTCTTAAGAGTTCTTAACTCCGTCAGCCAATCACTGACGGTTTTTCAAGCTAAAACCACCAATCACTGACGGTTTTTCAAGCTAAAACCACCAATCATAGACGAAAAATTGGCTCATACGTGTTCGTTGTCCGCCAGTTTCTTTCAATTTTGAGGGGGCAAAATTCACAAATTAAAATATTCCACCTGATTTTTAAATTAACTCAAATTTAAAATGAACGATTTTAACTTTGATGCCTTAAGTGTGGGAAGATTTCACTTATCAAAAAGTTTCACCAAATTTATAAAACAGCGTAAAATTTTCTCATATTGGTCGTGCGCTGAAGGCATTCAAAAAAATAACTAATTTTAACGTATACCTGAAAAAATATAACTCTGTACTCACTGCAGTGAGTGACAGCTAGAGGGCGCATTTTCTCGTCGACGAAAACGTGACGTCACGGACGGACAGACGGACGGACGGACGGACATGGCGAGCACAATAGAGCATTTTTTTCATAAATGATAAATGCGCTAAAAACTGAATTGATGCCATGAGCACCTGCAACAGATCAACTTGTGGGTCTCGACTTTTGCGCAAGACGAAGGTAAAAAACACTTCCAAATGTCAAAACTCGAGAACGGACCAACAATGCATCCTAATTAGACAATGTAATGTTCCGAAGATGATGGTCGTAAGTTTTTGGCATTGCCGTGATGTTTTCTCCGTTTACGTTAACGTAGGCGTCATTCTTTCTAACAACTCGCAGCAAATTCGATTTTACCTTCTCTATTCTGGAATAGTTTCATGAAATCCCTAAATCACCGTGAAAATAATTTACGCCTAAAAATACTATTCTGGATCATAAAATTAACAGGATAGTTATTGAAAATTCATTCATATATTCTTATCAAAAGAAAATTTGCTGGATTTTTAAATCAAACACCGGGATTTCACTACACACGTCAAACCTGCCGAACTGGTTTGGCGTCACGCAGCAAAAAAACATGCAAGTCAATAGGGCAGTTACTTTATGTCGAGCAACTGCCATGTCGACTGCTCGTTTTGTAAGATTTTCCCAAGCATTAAACCGTTTCTTGTACACATAATTATTCACATCCTGTACCTGCAATCGATTCACTTGGCTTCATTTTTTCAGAATACAAGATCGAAGTATTGCCTAAAATGACGTTTAGACAATTTCCTCCAGGCGATCACTAATAAATTTTCTCCCCTTAAATGTCACGTGAATGCATTCAAAAATGCTAAAAGTAAGTTGCATCAAAATTGTTTAGTAATTGAGGAGCAGCTGACATAATCAAAGTCAGAATATTTAGAATTTAGCAAAACAATTGAAAGAAAAATTTCAATATAATCCATTTATATTGAACTTGGAAGATGGGCTAAATGGGGATCACTCGAAAATCGCATAACAAAATTTCCACTGATCCACTATAAAAGGTCGTGAAACGTTGGAATATGGCCCCTGGCGCTAACGGCAAGATTTAAACTCTTAGCAATTCTAAACACGAGGGAATTTGACGGCTGGGCGGAATGGAAAAATCAAAGCACTTAGAAGCTTTCCAAATGAAAAAAAATTTCATAGCAAGAGTTCAAATTGACAGATTTATTCTCACCTCAAGTTTTCAAACAAGCGAGTTTTGCGACTGGACATAAAGGGGATTCCGAAGATGGGCGACCAAGACGTAAAAATGACCAAGACGTAAAAATGATCATGACGTAAAAATTTTATAGTTAGGAGAACGATGTTAAATCGTCCTTCCGTTGCGGCGATGAAGCCGTTCAAACTCAGAAACAAGGCCTTNCACATGAGGTGATCATGACCCCCAACATCTGCAGGACGTAAGGTTATCACGCAGGATCCGGACACCGCTCGTTCCACTCGCTTCCCTTCATTGCAATAACCTTCGCTAGACGGCAGCGTAGTCAGAGGCCAGAGCTTCTTCCATATATGAGAACTTATATGGCCATCCTTTTAATTACGTGCAATATAATCGTATTAATCACCTTTACAGGCGAAGTCATTACAAAAATAACTTCGCTATATGAGAACGTATATATGGCCATCCTTTTAATTACGTGCTATATAATCGTATTAATCCCCTTTAAATGCGAAGTCATTACAAAAAAAAAATAAAGCATTGCAGGCGCAATCATTGGAAACGTAAAGGCAAAAGGTGGAGAACAAATTATCAAAGGCTTTTGTCCTAACGCAGTCAACCTATTCTATTTTGCTTCAGCAGAGATTGATTTCAGTTAGAAAACGAAGCTATGTTTCCGTCGAATAACTTGAATTTATTATAAACTGGTTTCAGTGTGGAAAAGAAGTCTTTCCAGCGTGGATAACACACATTTATTGAAAAAATGCAAAACGAGACGATATAATCGTTACTTTAAGCATACTACAATACTATGCATACCTATTGTAATGAGGTTTTTCCTGTATACGTTCATTTTAAGGCACGATTCAAGGACCCATTTGATTTATATTGAATTGCGTCTAACCAGAACTAGTCTCCCATAGAAGGCATAAGCTTCTGTACCAGTAAATAAGATTTATAATTGAGGAGAGTTGAAAAATTTTCCACGTATCCCCATGCACGCTTCAGTCTTCGCAGTAATCATACTGAACGTTTTCTTACCCAACTGTGCCGAGAAATAGATTAATTGAACCATCAAATAAGTTCCACTCCTTACGTGTAGCAAAATACGTTTTCTCTTAGTCTGAATGTAAAGTGTCCATAACATTATATTATATATAGGGTAGCTTACATAATTAGTAAAAAATTCATCCAATGCAGCAAATTCATATATTAAATTGCAGTCAACTTACGCACGCAAGTTTCCAGTATTATAGCTCACAATGCAGCACCATGCGCTAAATGACTTAATCACCTTCAAGTAAGCACAAGCCGGTACAGTTCAACATTAACATCACCAAGTGTACAGAGCATATAGGTTCTATATAGACATCGTTGTGGTCACAGAAATCATTGAACAATGAAAGTCATCGATCGCTTGGTTTATACTCTCGCCATGCATGCAAGGAAGAAGGTTTCAATGATGAGACACGAATTATCAAACCTCAGACTGAACAATGAGTGTCACCGCGATAGGCGTAACTACTCGAAGTAAGGAAGAGGTTGTTCCAGAGAACAGGAAACCGCATCGATCATGCACCAAAGAATAGCAAACAATAACGTGCGTGAACGTCTTCGTGGTCGTCGTTGTTTACTTGCCGACATAAAGCAGTGACGTTTATTTGCCTGCAGACATAAAGCAGTGACGTTTATTTACCTGCGGACATAAAGCAGTGACGCTTATTTACCTGCAGACATAAAGCAGTGACGCTTATTTACCTGCGGACATAAAGCAGTGACGTTTATTTACCTGCAGACATAAAGCAGTGACGCTTATTTACCTGCGGACATAAAGCAGTGACGCTTATTTACCTGCGGACCTAAAGCAGTGACGTTTATTTACCTGCGGACATAAAGCAGTGACGCTTGTCTATACAATGCATGGGACAATGCGAGCATTTATGTGGCAAATAGGCGATGAGAAGTCTTTACGAAACAAGAGGAAAGGCTTCAAAGTTGAACGTGAAACAGAAACGCTGGAATACAAACAGAATAAGAGGGATTGGAGCAAAAAACGTAATCAGCAACGAAGGATACGAGCAGAATAAGAGGCATTGAAGCATGCCACGTACGCAAAACAGAGAACAAACTAAGAGTAAGTCATAGGAGCGGGTTTTTACCGAACTATATTTATACTATATAGATTGGTATATGTTTCAAAATTAAGTATAGGCCCAGGGCAGGAAGTTGTGCGTGGTTGCTAAACCGCTGCAAATGAGCCATCAACATATACTGGTAAAATGTACGTGAAAAATAACGAATCAGAGTGATAGACATGCATTCATGCTTCATGAATGCTTGGATATAGCGCCGCACTTGCAACACCAACATAACTTTGAAGAATTATATTTTATATATTGTATATTATATTTTTATTGTATAATATTGTATTTTTATTGTATAATATTGTATTTTTATTGTATAATATTACATTTTAAATTATATTTTTTCAATTGTAAGAAATTGAGCTCTTGAATAAATGATATCTATGAAAAATATGCCCCCAGTTGGGCCAGCTGATGCAGGATGCTGTTACCTGCCTGCTTCTTAAGGGGGAGGTATACCCTCCAGAAAAACTTTTTTGTTTATGGTCGGATCACTCTGAAACTTGATACACTTATGTAAAACAGAATTCTAAGACATTTTTGTTCCTGTGATTTTTTCGGAAAAATTGATAGAAAACGTGCAATTCATAGAAAACGGACAAAAAGGGGGTACTGTAGAAAGGGGGTACTCTGCTAGTGGTGCAGAGGCGGACTATCAGAGACGGAACACGTCCAGTCTCTTTAAGGTCTCAAGGTTGAAATTCTTCTCGTCAAGCACATCAATGAAACAATACACAACACTTCTATACAATGAAGACTCTAAGCATACGGCATTTCTGCTTATGTTTGATTATATTACGCATTACAAATAAAGCTATTAGTAACAATCAAATATTAAGGTCTTGGTATATATTATTCTGCATTGTTGAAGCAGGGAGAGCTCATGTAAACTTGTTGACACAACGTCCCAGAGAATAGCATATTCTGTATTCTTAAGCAGGGTATTGTAATAATTGGTCTCCAAGTCCTTGGCACCTGAGAGACAAAAGCTTTGACAGAAACTATCAAAGTTTGATAACAATAAACAAACTCATATTTGGAAGTTTCCTATCTTCTCTCATATATCAAATTATATTATTTTGTTGGCGATGAAAATTTTTTTATAATTCACTAACATGCACTTAACATTCGTTTCTCCTCTCATAGATCAGATTATTTTATTTTATTGACCAGGAAAAATCGATTAGAATTCAATAATATGCACTTTACAATAAAAAAACTAGCACAGCCCAGTAATGCACGTAGAACAACACTGCTGCCGGAACTACCACGTATACAATGTACGTTGTATACCACGTATACAATGTACGTTGTACCACGTATACAATGTACGTTGTACCACGTATACAATGTACGTTGTACCACGTATACAATGTACGTTAATTGTACATGGAAACTTAGCACACACCCTGCTATCTGCTTACTGTAATTCTGCTCATAGTGAAAGTGGCAAGTAATGCTGACAATGATGCTGACAATGATGCTGACAATGATGTCGACAATGATGCTGACAATGATGCTGACAATGATGCTGACAATGATGCTGACAATGATGCTGACAATGATGC